>NC_062232.1:15767896-15787896 GCF_902686445.1 Sciurus carolinensis | reverse complement strand
TATTTCTGCTGGTATGTTTCCTAAAAGTGAGGCGTATTGCTTTGAGCCCAGAATATTAGTAGATAGTCCACCTCACCTCTGTATTAACCTGTTGTCACAAGACCCCTTCTCCTGTCTTGGGCCTTCTTTATGGAATTGTTATTAGTAATTTGGGTGTTCTTATTTACTTTTCTTCGCTCTTGATTTTTAGCTTTTTAACTAAAAAATGTTTTAATTTATCTAATATTTATATCCTAGGAAGGAATTTCCCCCCTTGGTTTACCTGCTGATGTGTTTTCATGTATGATAAATTATTCAGAGTTTTTACAAAGTTTTTAAGTGTATTTTTCAAGTTACTATAGTGAAATATGGATATTTCATGTTTGGATAGGAGCATAGAATTATTGAGGTTCAAGGCAGGAAATGTTTGGGCTCAAATTTTACATTTATTACCTTTGATGTTTGAAGTACTCATCAGTGACCAATAAGCTGTAGTACAGCCTTGAATACTGACTGAAGGGGTCTGAAATTCCTTGGGGATTAAATATAGCAAAACCACATGCTGAAATTAGAATTTATATTTAGATGATATATTGTCTTTCACTCACCCTGCAGAATTTTATTTTTAAGGCTGTACATTGTGTGGTTCTCTGTTTCTCATTTTAGAAACACAAGGAACTCACTGGAAAGCCAGACCTGGTTAATACAAACATAGTCTGGGTAAACATAGTGGAGTTGCTATGCAGAATAGGGGCTGGACATTCTTCACCAACACCACATTGATTCAAATTAATCACAAACACTGAATTTTACTTTGTGGAAGTGGCATTGTGAAATGCTGTAACAAAATTTCACAAGGCATTTTGGGATATGTAGTTCAGTATTCAGCAAGAAGACCACCAAAGATCTAGCCATATGCCATTCAACATATGAAAGAAAGGGTGCCAAGTGTGTATGGAGCCTCTGTAGTGTTCATCGTTCCTGTTTATCTTCCCACTTCCTTGCAGTATGATGCAAAGCTTGTTTGTTGGCAATTCTTAGGGCTTCTAAAAGGTAGTACCTGGTGGAAACTAAGATTTTCAGAGTCTCCTAGGTTTTAGGCAAGTACTCTTGAATTTTGGAATGGGATTTCTGAGTCTAAAATCTTTCTTGTATTCTTGGTTATTTTTGTATGATTTCTTCCTTTTAGATATAACTTTGATGATGACCTTGATATGGCTACATCTCTCTTGAAATTCCAAGCAGAGATCATTTTATGCTTTAGGGTCATAGTTATAAATAATGTTACTTATTATATACTCCAGAATCATTCAACAAAAATTTAGTGAGCACCTACTTTGGGCCAACACTGATACTGCCATCAGGGGTATAGCAAGGACATAAACTAAGTCCTTCTCTTCACAAAACTTACTCCATTGTGGGGAGACTAATAAGAAACAATAATTATATGACATGGAATGTAGAGTAGAGAAGAATTCAGCTGTGTGAGGAGGAAAGGACTGATACTTTAGGGTGGTTAGGGAAGTTCTTGTACTAGTAGTGCTGAATAAAGACCAGAAGGATGTGAGTCTGAGCCTGGCAGATATGTAGAGGAAGAGCAACAAGCAAGTATAAAGAGCCTGAGATAGGAGAGTGCTTGGCATGTTAAAATGCCTGAGATGAGTGAATGATACGGAGGGTAGTAAGAGGTATGATGAGAGAGATGGAGGCAGCAGGGGGAGACAGACCATGAAGAGTTATGTAAACCATTGTAGGGACTTTACCTTATATTCTCAGGGAGATATGGGGTGTATTGTGGCCATTTGGCCCAATGGGTAGCAGGGAAATTTGTGAAAAGTGGTTGGATTCTGGAGACAATTTACAAGTTAAAATTGATAGGATTACCTACTCAAGTCACTTTTTCCCCACACTTTATGTAGAAGGAAATGGATACAAGATTCTTTCCTTCACTCTCATGGTTCTGAATTGAATTCTAATATATTTAATTATTTACTTGAGGTAGGGCAATCACAAGTTTGAGGTCAGTCTGGGCAACTTAACTAGACCCTATCAGAAAAATAAATAAATAAATAAATAAAAGGCTTGGGAATATAGCTCAGTGGTATATCCTGTGTCCCTGTGTTCAATCTTCAGTAACACACACACACACACACACACACACACACACACACACTTTTCAAGGTAAATAAATGTACTGACTTCTTACTCAAACCATTGGTTTTTCCTAAATACAGACTTAGAAGTTAACTGTTTACTGTATAACAGACAGAAGATCTTGCCTATGAACCCTACATGACATATTTGTATTCTTGCTCTTAACAGGTTTTGTGGGAAAAATGAATTGTACTTGACTTTCAACTCTCAGTCTAACCAAGAAGGCAAAATTTCTGGACCAGAGACAGAACCCCCATATGCATGCCCCCCACCTACACATATGCAGATCTTTGAAAGTCATGAGAATGACAGTCGGAATGAGCCATTGTCTTGGATGGGTGTGTTTTCATCCACCTGTAGGTGTGTGTTGAAAGCGTAGTGGGATGGTAGAAAGAAATTAACAACCACTGTACTAATTTTTAATGTAAACATGCCCATAAGTAGTTGGAGAAAATAGCATAGAAAAGGTGAGATGTAAGCTAAGACTGGTAGGATCAATAAGATACAAATATGTGATGATAAGGAGGCAGAAGACATTCTTACAAGTCTTTTCTCTGTGCCTGAACTTAGAAGCTGCAGTATTTGGTACCTTCTCCCATTCCTTCCTATGCAGTCTAGTTAGTAGATACTCTAACTAGGTCAGCCTTAGCAAGCTATATTGCTTCTACTTTGAAACAATACATTGAAGTTCAAAGTTTAAAGCAGACTAATTCGTGGTTTGCTTAAGTGTCAAACTCTGCTTGAGTGGTGCCAGGCTGTGCTCTTTTAGATTGGTTATAGATAAAGGAAAATCTTCTAAGGCAAATCTTGAGATTAAGAAAGTATTGGGCATATGCCCATATTTAATTCCTTGTTTTTCTCTTTATGCCTAGCCCTTTCACCATTCTTCCTTCTCCTTTCCATTTACACTCATTCTTTTGTAATGCAACATGTTTGTCCCTAAAAACACCAAGCTATGAAAACCACACAGTTTATGGAGGACACAGAATAACTTCATCAGTGACACATAAAAAGGCATAGTATAAGAACCTAATGAAAATGATAGTATAGTTTTGTACATTTTTTTATTATTGTAAACAAATGGGATACATGTTGTTTCTCTGTACATGGCGTAAAGGCATACCATTTGTGTAATCATAAATTTACATAGGGTAATGTTGTTTGATTCATTCTTGTACATCTTAAGTGGCTGAGAAATACATAAATACTACAATCAATATGGTACTTTACCCTGAAAAAGACTTGAAATTTCCTTGTGGAAATGGATTTCAGAAGAGTTTTAGCTGTGAGTCATGGTGAACCAGATGTGAGTATTGCTTACAACATACACAGTGAACTGAGCTAGCTGGTGAACATTTGAGGTGTGTGCATATGTGTTAAATATATCCTATGTGCCTTCAGTCACCTGGGTGCAGTTTCCTACATTCACCTAATATTTCTTGCAGACAAAATCATATGTAAGCAAACATGAAGCTCACATATTTAAATTGTTCCCTGGTATATTAATGGCTTTGGAATCAATTCTTATTTTCAAAACAAGCACTATAGCAGAATCAAATATACCTTGTTTGTCTTGTCGTGTCATTAACTAGCATCTTACTTTCTCCCTACTTTATTGTTCTCTCCTCATCCTCATAATGTACAAAGACACTTAATTTTAGAGAGTCTGATTGGAACATCTGTCATTCAGATAGTTTAACTTAATACATATCATCTGTCTCAAGGATGCTGGTCAGGAATATGGGAAATAAAAAGCATTTTGAAGCCATGGGTTTGCCCTTACAAAGCTTTCAATATGAGGATATAAGCACATACATTTGAAGTACAACAAAATTCTTCAAAGTCACAGTATATTGCAGAATTAATACAATGGTTCTGAAGAGACAAGGTAAAATAGAGTTAGTGTGGCAAGGCTTCTTGGAAGATATAAATGTTGATCCAAATTGTAAAGTTATGAACATGCTTTGGAGAAGTATTCCCAGAAGATTAAAAGCCTGGCATCAAATTCTACCACCATTTCAGTTCTAGGTAAGATAAAGAATATTCCTCCATGCCTCTTCAGCTGAAAGCAACTATAAAACCTAGATAGAATGCATGGAGCTGGTATGTGAAGACTCTGAATAGTAGCAGGAAGGTTAGGGATAAAGACCACATTTCAAGTATTACCAGACTGGCAGTGAATTTGCCATTTTTTTTCCTGAATGAGACAGAGAGTTATGGTTAAAATCAGATGTGAGCACCAAACTACAGACAGAACTCCAGGAGAAACCAGTAATATCAAAGGGACTAACACCCAGGAAAACTTCCCAGAGTTTTTAAGTCTTTTTTTTTTTTCTTCATTCTCTTTTGGCTCTGTCCCCAAGTTATCTTATGGTGACAACAGAAGTAGAAGTGGGAATAAGTAGGAGTCAACACTGAGGGAGGGGAAACCTCCCCACATCCCTGTCTCCCTATCCACTAGTTCTGAATGAAGTATGTGGTAGAGTTGAATAACTGAAGACCCAGCTTTATGTTTGGAGAACTGAAAACGGGATCTGGCTATGTAAATTAGAAACTAACTGCTGGAAAGTCACAGACAGAGAAGACCTCAGTAGCCTCATAAACTTGTTCATGAATTCCTGGGCTTATGGAAGGAAAGGATATAAATTTCATTAGTATGCCAAACACTCTGAGAACTGAAATGATGACCACCACTCAGAACCCAGATTGACTAAGTAGTGCACACATGGGGCAGATCTAAAAAGCACTTCAAAAGTTTTGTTCTTACAGGGTTTTTATATTCCCAGTGCTGGACCTTGAACCCAGGGCCTTGTGCATGCTGAGCTTGTGAGCTACCACCAAGCTACACCCTCAACCTTCCTGCCAAAGTTTTAACAACTGAATTGACACTAATAACAAAAGAAAATGATTTAGAACTCAACAATCCTAATGAAGTCACTTGGCTGCTAAAATGAAAACATGAGCCTGGGCATGTAGCTCACTGGTTGAACATATTTTTAGCATGTATGAGGCCCTGGGTTTTATCCCTTGCAACACACACACACACACACACACACACACACACACAGAGAGAAATTATCAACAATATCCGTAGGATTTGAGCAAGACCCATCGACTCATAGCAAAGTATTCAAAGTGTTCAGGGGCCTGGGACTGTGGCTTACAGGTAGAACACTTGCCTCAAATATATGAGGCACTAGGTTTGATCCTCAGCACCACATAAAAAATAAATAAAGATATTATGTCCATCTACAACTAAAAATTAGTTTTTTAAAAAAAGTGTTCAGGATACAATCCAAAAGTACTTGGTATAAGAACCAGAAAGAACAGCTTGCATGGGGAAAAAACAATCAAAAAATGTTAATGCTGAGATGACACCAATGTTAAACTGTATGATAAAGAATACTTTATTATACAAGTGTTCTAGATAAGTAATGATGAAGACTTGAAATGAATGGGAAAATACAAAGAAGAACCAAATAAAACAAAAAACATAATAACCAAAGTAAAAATAAAACAAAACAAAAAAACTCCCTAGATGGTCTCAGTGGCAGGATGGAAATGACAGGATCAGTGAATTTGAAATAAATGAATAGAAATGATCCAGAATGAAGGAGAGAGGGAAAAAAAAGAGTGGGAAGGATAAGGACAGAACCTCAGGGACCTGTGGAACAATAACAGAAGATCTAACATTCATGTCATTGGAGTCCCCAAAGAAGAAGAGAAACACAAGGCCGAAAAAATATTTGAAGAAATAATGTCTGTAAACTTCTCTCAAGTTTGGCAAACAACATAAATTTGCACATTCAACAAGTTCAGTAAATCCCAAACAAGCTAAACCAAAAGAAATCCACTCCCAGACACATCATAATCAAATTGTTAGAAATAAAAGAAAAGGAAAAAAATCTTGAGAGCAGCCAGAAAAAATCAAAATATCATAAAGGAAAATTATTCATAAAACATATTTCTCATTAGAATATATGGAGACCAGAGGAAGTAGGACAATGATTTTGAAATGCTTAAAGAAAAGAATTATTAACTCAGATTTCTATATTCAACGTAAATATTTTTCAGGAGTAAAGGTAAAAGGTCATTCTCAGCTAAGAGAGCTCATTGACATCTGACTTGCTCTGAGGATTGCTAAAGAAAATTATTCAGAGAGAAGGAAAATGATAACTGAAGGGATGTTGGAACACCAAGAATAAAAGATGAGCAGCAAAAATGCTAAATATATTAGATCATTTTTCTCTTCTTGAGTTCTTTGAAATATATTTTACAGGTGGAAACACATTATAACATTGATAAGACAACTACAACATAAAGTGGTAGGGAAAAGGGGGCCTAAGTGGGTTTTTACATACCACTTAAAGTAAATTTCAGTTCTAATTATGTACATTGAAACCCTTAACCATAAACTATGCAAAGAAATGTTGTCATAAATATAGTAAAGTAAAATTAAAAATGTTCATATAACCCAAAAAAGGGTCAGGGGATGGAAAAGAGGAAATAAAAACAAAGAACAAACAGAAAACAAATAATAAAATGGTGGACCCAATCCAAATATATCAGTGACTACATTAAATGTAAATGTTCTAAATGTGTATTGACCAATTAAAAAACAAGTTTTCAGAATGAATTTCTTTATGCAACTATAAGCTGTTTTCAAGAAACTTCAAATAAAAATAAGTTAAAAGAAAAAAACGGCAGAAGATATACCATGCAAATACTAACTAAAAGAATAGACATATTAATAACAGAAAATTAGACTTCAGAGCAAAGAAAATGACTAAAGAGGAATATTACACAATGACAAAAGAGCTCATTCACCAAGAAGAGCTGACAATCCTGAATGTGTATGTGCCTAACTGCAGAGCTTCAAAATACCTGAAGCAAAAACTGGCAGAATTGAAAAGAGAGAGAGATAATCCACAGTTATGCTTGGCAACTGTAATACTCCTCTCTCAGTAATTGAGAGAAATACTGGACATAAAATCATCAAGGATATAAAAGACCTGACAACCAACTGGGTCTAATTGATATTTATAGAACACTCCATCCAACAATAGCACTATCTACATTCTTTTCAAGTACACATGGAACATTCAACAACATAGATCATGTTCTGGCTCATAAAATAAACCTTAATGAATTTAAAAGAATTGAAGTCATATAAGTTTTATTCTTTGGCCATAGTCAAATTAAATTAGAAATCAATAAAGGAAAACAGGTAAATCTTCAGCTATGTGGAAATTAAGCAGCATACTTCTAAATGTTTCATGGACTAAAGAGTAGTCTTAAGGAAATTAGAAAATATTATGAACTGGGTAAAAATGGATTTACAACATATTAAACAGTGGGAAATACACAATATACTGTAATACAAGTAGGCCAGTTACCAAGATTTTCATGATCACACCATTTTTTAATTCTTCATGGACAATCAATGACATAGGGGCTGGGGAGATAGCTCAGTCGGTAGAGTGCTTGCCTTGTAAGCATAAGGCCATGGGTTCGATCCCCAGCACCCAAAAAAAAAAAAAAAAAAAAGAGCAATGACATAAAGCATCAAGGTATTATGTAGTCACCCAGTTGCTAAAATAAACCTGCTAATGTGGCAGATAAATGCTAAGTAATTATGCTGTCAGAATCAGGTGAATAAGGAAGAAAGTTAAAAAAGAAATAAACAACAAAGTGGGATGATGCAGCTAAAGCAATGCTTAGAGGGAAGTTGATAGCATTAACTATTTACATTAGAAAGCAAGAAGGGTCTCGATCATCTGAGTGTTCATCTTAAAAATAGAAAAAGAAGAGCAAAATAAAACCAAAGCAAGCAGAAGGAAGGACATAGAAGAATGACAGGATAAATCAATGAAATTTAAAAATGAATACAGAAAGTGAAATCAAAATCTGGCTATTTGGGAATGGGGATATAGCTCAGTTGGTAGAGTGCTTGCCTCACATGCACAAGGCCCTGGGTTCAATCCCCAGCACCAAAAAAAAAAAAAATCTTCATGGCCTAGGGTAAAGCCAAAAGTTCTTAGATATGAGACTAAAATCACAATCCATAAAAGAAAGATTGATCCACTGGATTTTATCAAAGTTAAAAACCTTTGCTCTGCAAAAGACACTTAAGGAAATGATAAGCCATAGACTAGGAGAAAATATTTATAGATCACATATCTATCAAAGGACCTGCATCCAGTATATATAAAGAACACTCAAAATTCAGTAACAATCTAGTTTAAAAATAAAAAAACTTGAACTTCACGTTAAGGGGTATAAGGATGACAAATAAGCATGTGAAATTATGTTTAAGGTCTGGGACTGTAGCTCAGTGGTGTAGTACTTACCCAGCATGCTCAAGGCCTTGGGTTTTATCCCAAGCACTCTGCCACCACAAAAAAAAATATTTAATATCATTAGATCAGGAGATGTAAATTAAAGCCATGGCAAGATACTGCTTCACGCCTATTAAAATGATTGAAATAAAAAATACATACAATACCAAATGCTAGTGAGGATGCAGAAAAACAAACTCGTATGTTGCTGGCGGGAAGGTAAAATGATGCTACTACCTGGAGAAGGTTACTACCTGGAGAAGGTTGACAGTTACTTATAAAGAGTAGTATCCGGAAGTTCTAGTTTGAGATATTTACCCTGGGGAGATGCAAACTTGGGTTCATTTAAAAAAAAAAACCTTTATGTGGTCTGGAATGTAGCTCAGTGGCAAAGCATTTGCCTTGCATGATGAGAAACCCTGGGTTTGATCCACAATTCTAAAAAAGAAAAGAAAAAAAAAAAAAAGACCCCAACCAAAAACAGAAGAAGAGAAAAAACCTACATGTGAATATTTGTAGCATCTGAATCCTAAATACCAAGCATCCTTAAAACTCATCCATTAAATTCAAGCATCTTTCAATGACTGAATAAATGTACATTCATACCATGGAGTATTGCTAAGCAGTATAAAAGAAATAACTACTGATACACCCAGACAATTTGGATGGATCTCGGAGACATGATGCCAAGTGAAAGAAACCAGACTCAAGGCTGTATAATATATTCTATTTATATGACATTCTTGAAAATACAAAACTATGATGATGGAGAACAAACAGTAATTTTCATGGGTTAGAGAATGGTGTGATTCAATTCCTTCAATGGTGTGATTGAAGGAGCGTTTGGAGGTGGTGGGACTGTTTGGTAACCTGATTGTTGTGGGTGTTACATGTATTTAAAATGATAGAACTGTACCCCCTCCCTTGTCAACTATATGAATGCAATAAGTTTAAAGTAAGATTTAAAGAAAATTGAACTTCCAGTGGGCTGGAGATGTAGCTTAGTAGTTAAGCACTTGCCTGCCATATAAGAGGCCCTCTGATTGATCCTGAGCACCACAATTAAAAAGGAAAAGAAAAAAATTAAACTCACATAAGATGAAACACTATTTCAAGGGTAAATGTTTTCCAATAAAAGGGTATATGTGGAGAAATGGAACAAAATATGCTCCTTTTACACAAATTCTCTGAATTAAATGTCCGTTACTGAGGTAATCATAATTCTCAAAACTGCCACACTGAAAACAAAGTACACCTAAGTAGATACGTCATTAGAAGCCCCTGCTAAACTTTTTGTCCAGAAATTCACACCAAGGAGAAAGTAGTCAACTATGAAAAAAAAACTCTTTAGGAACAAAACATTGATACTGTCATTGTTTAATGTACAGAAAAATACAGTTCTCCACTAAAGAAAAAAATGAAGATCTTTATTAAATCTAGCTTTAAAAAGTCGATAGAATAGATTTGGACAACAGAGCGTCAGGTCACCTGTGTGAGTTCTGAACATTCAAATGAGAATGTAAAAATCTTTAAAACATGGCATGATTTTAAAGAGGAATATCTCAATTTTTGGATCAACGTGTTTTTTGACAACAGTAGTGTTCAGGAAACTGCGTTCTCGGATGCAACATAGACATCTATTTGCTTATAGTTACCATTCTATCTTATTTATTGAGGAGGAACATAGATAGCAATAGAGAAAAAGATGATCTCCTGACTTGTTTTCTCATATTTCACTGTAGCCAGCATTCTGGAACCTTTTTCAAACATCTCTTCCTGTTGGTTAAGGGTGATCATTTAAAAACAAACAGACCACCAAAAAAAAAAAAAGCACAGTTTCTAAATTTTTATAATAATAATTGAAAATGTAAATTAGTTTCAATCAAGTTCCTTTTGTTCTCCTGGTTTTAAATTACTGGTTAAGGTTATTTTACATTCACAAATGTTAAACAGTGTATCTGAGCAAGGTGAAATAGATTACAGTGGAGTCATATTGGTGGGTGGGACCTCCTATGGGCCTGCAGATGACTGAAGGCTAAAACTGCCTCCAACAGTTTCTGCTGAAGGCCCTGTCTACCTGTGCTAGCTCTAAAGGGGAACAATATTCCAATAAAGATGTTTTATTTCCTATTATATTATTTTTTAATGGTTATGATTATACACCATTTCATATTAGGCTTAGCAAATTCACATCCTAATCTTCAGCTAATGATGCATCTATTTATCTTCCTCTTTTCTTCACAAAATTAACTGGCCTATTTAGAGAGCATAGAGCTCTAGTCTCTACATTCTTGATACATCCATGGTATTTTTATTAACATTAAGAAGTGACTAGAACTGCATTCTGTGGGTGAGGCCTCAGACATCCAAAGGCATCCCTGAGGTATTTTCTACGTTTATCTCTTATGAGGTTTCTCTATGCAAGTTAATCTAAACAAGGGGTTCCTTTACTTAAAAATGTTTGAAAGCCTGTCCCCTGGACAAATGATATTCACAGATGAGAAACTTAATTTTTAAAGTTGTCTCTGCTTCCTAACCTTCTAACCTTTTTTTTTTCCAGTACTGGGGTTTGAATCTAGGGTCTTGTACGTGCTAAGTACCTGCTCTACCACTGAGCTATGCTCTCAGCTGCCTTTACAGTATTTTAGACTTGCTCACAGCAACATTTGACTAACTGATTTCATGCTTGTTTTATTCAATTGAAACAGTTTATTGAATGCCTACTATATGCCAGTACCATATTTCAGGGAGATGTATTACATTTCTTACTTTGCTGCAAGAAAAACTGCTAAGAAGTGAAGTTACCACAGCAGAAAAGGAACCAAAAAAAAAACAAGGACATGACCTATCTGTCTAGGAATAATTGAATACCACAATGCATGATGCAGGTGGTAGTGACTGGTGTGCAAGACCATCAAATGAGATACCTGGGCAGTAAAAAATGATTTGTGAGAAACAGACCTTCTAGAATTCAAATTAAGGGACTTCTGTTATTGTCATCAAGGATTACAGGGCAATTAGAGCAAGAAAAATATAAAAGAAACAAGATTTTCATTGCAGTGCAGCTTCCCAAGGAATCAAATTAAGAGCATATCATAGGCTTAAAAAATAAGGAGTAATCAGTTGTTCATCCTTAAACTTTGTTTTAAAGCCCCAGATAGTGTGATAAAACATGGTAGGTGAGATTGAAAAATTAATAGTGGAATGAGATCTCAATCTTAATGCTGGAATTGAGCCTAAAACAGGAACCTGAGCTGTAAGACCTAGAGTGGGGAGATGTAAATTTTTCAAATGTCAAAAGCTTAAGAAAAACAAAAAATGTTAGGAAAGGTTTCCTTCCTTTTAGGCGAAAGTAGTTGAGGAAGAAGACATTCATTGCTCTGCATTTTATTCTAAGTCCAATAGCCAATTTGATTTTTGTTTTTTTTTTTAAATGCTTCCCTATAGAATGGATTGGTTTCCTATTAAATGCAGAAGGCAGCCTAGGTAAGCTTCCATTATATCAAATCTTGTATACAAGCGAACTTAGTTTATTAAGCAAGTGTCTAATACTTTAATTTCTAATGCACTCTAAAAAGGAAAGGCAAAGAGCAACCAAACCATTATTTTTGGGAGGGGGCTCTGTTTTTGCAGTACCATTCTGGCAAATTGGGAGAGTTTAGACAAGGAATTAGTGAATTATATTTGTGTATATGTTAAGGCCTTCCTTTTGTTAGCACTTTTTTATGTATTTATTTTTTTATTTTTTTAATGTGGTGCAGAGGATCGAACCCAGTGCCTCATGTGCAAGGCAAGTGCTCTACCACTGAGCTACAACCCCAGCCCCTTGTTAGTACTTTTGTTTTTTGAAAATAATTTGCTGATATCTGAAAGTATATCTACATGTTACTGAATGACTTCTTGTACAGACATTCTAGAAGAAAATCATGACACATTTGCCATGATACTACAACTAAATTAATGTTAATACCTGCCTGAAATTTCCTATGAAAAGGGCAAACTCCACTAAGTGATCTCTTAGTACAAGAATTGCTTATCTCCCATTGCGATGGCTAGTTAGAATTAGGAAGTCTGTAGCCAGAGAGCCTAACCACCATGTTTAGGAGTTTACTATATGAAAATATCTCATTGATTAAACTGACTAGAATAGGATGATGGCCAAATGTAGTCTGTCTAAGAGAACTAAATATTAATAAGAACTGACTCTTAACTAATGAAATAGAATACAGAAGGCATAAATGTTAAATCTGCTTATGCCTACTCTATTCCTCTCCTTTATCATGGCACCAATTCAAGTAAGAGACCACTGATTTAGTATCAGCAGTTCAGGGCAAAAGAAAGAAATGCTTAGCAACTATAAGACAGATAATTGATTCAGAAACATTAAACTGTGATGATAGGTATCTTAACATCAGGGAAAGGGTATTACAAAGTATAATACCAAAATAATACTTAAGGTGAATTGAATGCTTACCACGTGTCTGGCAGTAGACTTCTGCCAACCACTGCCTATGCATAGTCTGATTTAGTCCTCACAACTCTCTAGTGGTATTTTGCAGATGGGTAAACTGAGGCTTAAAGAGCTTAGGTGACTTATTCAAGAACTCTGTCCACAATAAATGTCAGAACCAGGATTTGAAGCACTCTAACTTCAGAAGCCACATGATTACCCACCCTTCTAAATATTTACCCTTTATCATCCCAGAAAGGTTCTGGGATAATTGGCAAAGACCTCTCTAAAATCTGCCTCTTCACTTTCTGTTAAAGGAAACTGACTCTACTAAAATGGCACCACTATTTCTTGACTCCTCCTCAGCATTGTTTTTAAGTTTATTCATACATAAGTGAATTTATGCTGTTCTAGAAGCTATCAGTCACTAAAACTACATTCATAACTATAATTTATGTCTCACAGTAGCTTATAAAATATATAACATCATGATAGACTGACATGTAGAGTTTAGAACAAAACAAAGACTGATGAGACCCATTAAATATTTGTTGTGGCCCAAGGTAAACCCATCCCCCCCCCAAAAAAAGATTATTTAAAATAAGCTTATACCACCTACTATGTTTCAGTACTTCTTAAAGCATTTTCTGTTTAAACCCATTTCAGTTGTGCCATAATCCTTTGAGGTACTATTATCACCCCTGTTTTGCAGGTAAAAACAGTGGTTGAAGAGTAGAGCCAGAATTTGAACCCAGTCTGATATAGTCTGTGTTCTTAACAACACACTATCCTTGCCTCATTCCAAGGTTAGTAGTATATGCCTTGGCTTTACTTAACACTTGTCTTCTAAATACTTTATGCTGCTGGCCTCCTCATTCTCACTATGCCAGAATCCTAGGAGTTCTCAATTTGTTTATAATCTAATCCCTGTCTTTGAGGAGACACTAGAACTGACACATGAGCTATAAAGAGATTAAAAGCAAGGAATATTTTGTCCAATTTCAACCTATTAAAGAGATAGAAATTAAGTCTTCATTTTCTTGTAGTAATTGGTACTGAAGTCTTAACCACACCATTTTTATAATTTGCTTACATCATCAGTGACTTATTTAAATTGTTTGACCTTGGCTCTTGAATGAAATTCACCAAAAAAAAAAAAAAAAAAAGGAAGAAGAAGAAGAAATAGTTGAGTTCTTGCAAATGCCTATTTGGTTTATTTTAGGAAAATTCCCAAGGGCAAGTATTCATCACTAATAAATAATACTCACTACCAGTTACTGAACACTCCTCGTATGCCAGATACCATACTAAGTGATGCTGCATATTATCTCATTCAACCTTCATAAACAGTATCTTGACATGGTGCTTCTCCCACCACCATTTCCAAATGAGAGGCTACTTGGCCTCTTGGAGCCTCAGTTTTTTTGGTTTTGTTTTGTTTGTTTTTTCAGGTACTGGGTATTGAACCGAAGGGCATTTTACCATTGAGCTACATATCCATCCCTAATTTTTTTTTGAGACGGGGTCTCACTAACTCACCTAGACTGACCTCAAACTTGTTATCCATCTGCCTCAGCCTCCCAAGTCTCTGGGATTACAGGTCCTACCACTGTGCCTGACTGAACTTCTTCTCTCTCTCTCTTTTTTTTTTTTTTCATTTATAAATCCAAGAAAAGGAAAACCCTTTGATGTTCAGTTAGGAATTTCTAACACCAGATGAAAACTTTGCATGAAATGTAAATTTTACTTCTAAGAACTCAAATTTTAATATCTTTTCAATTTAAGGCAGAATTTCTAAAGGTGCTTTTCAGAATTAAAGTGAACAGAAATCATAAAATTAAATTGATGAAATTAGAGATTTGGTCCCCAGTTTAGCAGTAGTGGTACCCATTGGAAAGCTTTTCTTTTAGGATGGGTCAGTTTCTCATTGCAACCTCTACCTCTAATCCCCAGGCCTGTGTTCTTCTCTTTGTCCATGTATTTAAGCTGCTTTGACCAGTGATGGGCTGTGCCCTAAATATGACATTATCATAGTCTAACTACATGAAGGAGGTACCAGGCACATGAGAAGACCACCCCTGGCATACAAAGCAAGTATATCAAGTTGAAAACTAACAACAAAAGAACTGGTTATCACAGAGAATAACATAGTTGAATGTGCACAAATGTAAAGTGGCATAATAAAAAGATCAAGGGTATTGAAATATCTGTCAATTTTAATAGCATGGGTACATGGACTTTATTTGTCCACACTCAATCCTAGATCACCATTTTATGCCAATGCATAAGGTGCCATTTGACCATAAAAATCTGCAGCTTTCTTGATTCTAGTTCTGACCAGTCATTCTCATCTTGGCTGTACCAGTTTTTCTTAGAGGTTTTCCAACCCTCCAGAACTATCCCATTCACTGCCAGATATGGGATCATAAACAAATGACTTCACCTTGATGAGCTCTGTAAAACAAGAAAAAGTATCCCAGCTGACTCATAGAACTTTTGTTAGGATTGAACACTTTGAAAAGCATTGCATACTATACAAGTGCAACGGATAAGAAGCTTTAGTTTATTATAACCAGTTAGCAGAATAATTTGGTTAGTCCCTGAATGGACATATTGATGAAAATATTGTCAGAAATTTAAAAATTAATATTACCACTAGAGACGTTTCATTGTAGCCTCAGAACTAAAACATACATAATTCTGTCAGAAAATGGAAAGTAATACATGATATTAAAAAGTTATAGAAGATGGTCATGGTGGCACATGACTGTGATCCCAGCTATTCAGGAGGCTTAGGCAGGAGGAATATAAGTTAAAGGCCAGCCCCAGCAATTTAGTGAGACCCTTTCTCAAAATAAAACATAAAAAGGGCTGGAGATGTATGTAGCTCAGTGTTAGAGCACTCCTGGGTTTAATTCCCAGTACCACACACACAAACAATTATAGAAAGAAATCCAGTCGTGATGGTGTACACCTACTTAGGACACTGAATGTGGAGGATCTTGAGGTCAAAGCTAACCTGGACAATATAGTAAGACTCTATCTCAAAAAAAAAGTTATAAAAAAGGGTTGGCATGAGGAGAGTAGTGGATGAATGGAAATACCCACTGTGGTATAGTGTAGGAGAAGATGCACCCATATCAGTCTCTAAAATCCTGTGATATTGCAGTGTTTCAGCCTTGTTCTCTGATATAATCCTAGCATCCAAAACAGTGCCTAGCAGGTAATAGATTCTGAATTAGTTGGATGAATGAACAGTTGTCTTTCTGATAAGTACAGCTGACTCATGGTATCATGGTACCCTGACTTTGACTAACATTCTGTGGCTTGGGTCAGTCATGACAACCTTATCCTATTTCACTAACACAAAACTTGTTTTGAGATGTCACATAACCAAAAGTTCACCCTAACATCCAGGTTATTGAAAAGGTTATATTTTCATCCTAAATAATATTCCCATTTATTTACAGTAGCCATGTAGGTTTATTTTAGTAACTATTGCTGTTTGTTCATTGCAGATCCTTAGAGATCACTTATTAAGATAGTATAGAGCTGAACAAACATTCTAAATGTCAGTTTTGCCTATTTTTTGTGGATGGGGGTGGGGTGTGAAGTAGGAGAGAGTTTTTATTTTAATAAGACATATTTGGTTGAATGTGCTAGGCAAGAAGGACCAGTGACACTCTTTTTGAAAATAAGAAAGTGCAGTTGTAGTTTTTCCACCTTGTTTATATTTGGAAATATATCCTAGAAATTACCTGATCCAGGAAGCCCTATTTTACAATATGATCTCATGTAGAACTCTCATCTATAAAAGATAAATGATATTTTTATCAATATCGATGTCCATTTTAACTTTATAATATTTTTTTCAAGTCTGTTAGTGGGAATCTCAGTTAATAAGTTGCAGTCTTAAATGCCTTAAAAGTTGGTATGTAGCTGGGCATGGTGGTGCATGCCTGTAATCCCAGTGGCTTGGGAGGCTGAGGCAAGAGGATCCAGAGTTCAAAGCCAGCCTCAGCAACTTAGGCCCTAAGCAACTCAGTGAGGCCCTGTCTCTAAATAAAATATAAAAAAGGTCTGGGATGTGGCTCAGTGGTAAAGGGCCCCTGAGTTCAATTCCTGGTACCAAAAACAAAAAAAAAGTTGGTATATATGTAGCACATGTGAATGTGCCCTTTTAATTTTTTGAATGAATATATGTTTTTTTAATATATGTTTTAATAAATGAAATTGGAGTCAAACATTTGGATAAGCCCCTGATGCACAGAGATGGAACACATTTGAACAACAGTAATCCAGCCCTACCTAGAGATAGCATATATATGGAGTTTGAAACTATAATCTGCAGAATCCCATTGTGTCTCCACGTTTTACTTCTTGATATAGTGATATTAATAAATCTGAACATGACTGACTACCTCAATACTTTCAGCTTAAACATAAATGTATCTGTAACATCTTAAGGTTCCAGTGGAATCCAAGGAGATGTTATGCAAATTTTTATATTATTTCTTCTGGTTTAAAATTTTTATTTAAATTCTCTTTGTATGCCCTTACATATAAGAGAGGGGACAAATTCAAATCTTTTTTTTTGGGGGGCAGGGAATTATTAGCCTAGAAAAATGACATTAAGAAAGAACACCTTTTGGGCTGGGGTTGTGGCTCAGTGGTAGAGCACTTGCCTAGTATGTGTGAGGCACTGGGGTTCAATTCTCAGCACAGCATATAAATAAATGAATAAAACAACTAAAAATATATATATAAATAATTTTTATAAAAACACCGTTTAAAGGGAGAGCATTTAATTCCAGGTGTCCTACAGTTGCCCTCAGTCCCAGTGAAGACCCCATGGCCAATATTTGGATATTTCAACATCTGCAGTTTTGAAGCCAGCCTTGTCTCCTCAGATTGAAATTGCCATGTGCAGAATGACTTGATAGAAAATGGTGTACATTCTATATAATCTTCTAACTGCAGAATGCGACCAGTGGCACTTCCCCTAAAAAAAATAAATTACCCGAAATTTGCAGCACATTCATATTCAATTTCATCACAGCAGATGCTCATTAGTATGTTGTTATTAATTGGTATTCACTTTAGGTTTTGTTTAAAATGAAGATAATAATTAGGTTTTAATTACTGCATCATTCGTGGGGGGGTTGTCTGGGGAGAGGGAAAGTGAAATGCCTCTTAAAGCACTGAAATATTTCCTAGTGCTTATTCAGCAACGTATATTGCCAAAGACTTTGAAAAATAACTTCATCTTTACAAAAAAATAGGATTCTGAAATGAAGAAATTACTGTGTATTTTTTAAAGCCCATCGTTATCAAGAACTTGTTATAAATTGTCTACTTGATGGACATACTGAATCAGATGATAATGTGCACCACCATTCTTTCTAATCAAATTACCAGAAAGACTTCTTAGAAAAGTAACCCTCACAAGCGGCTGATTAATGAAGTGGTGGCAATGTTTTGTATTAGAACTAATTGAAGTAATCCAAATAAGTTATTTCTGTAGCCTATGGAAATGATTTCCTTTGCAAAGAAGTACAGTGGAGTTGGCAAACCAGTATTTTTTTCCACTCTCTGTTGTTCCATATTTGCAAAATAGCTAAGTTACATAGATATTGCAAATAAAATAGATAGGAAACTAAGTAATTTAATTGAGTGGCAGGGAAAACGAGAAGGCTTATCTCAACCTTTTCATAATCAAGACTGATGATTTATATAAGACCTAAAGGTGTATGGAAATTGAGGGATACTAAAATTCTGAATGGTTATTTTAGTAAAACACAGTAGAAATAGCAGTTTTCAGTAGAATTATGAAAAGAGGACATTCACGTTCAAGAGTTTAAACATTTTCCTTAGACAGAACTTTCTGGAGCACCTATGGTGGGCATTGCATTGTGTTTGTTTCTATAACCAGGTACAAGTCCAAACCCTCCAGAAGCTTATAGTCTAATTGGACAAAACCTGAGATCTACTATGTATCCACTATTTACTGGGTACTAGGTGCTTTTTTTTTTCTTTTATTCTGTTCTTTTTTGGTACCAGGGATTGAACCCAGGAGCACTTAACAACTGAGCCACATCCTCAACCCTTTTTATTTTTTGTTTTGAGACAGGGTCTCACTAAGTTGCTTAAAGAATTGCTAAGTTCCCAAGGCTGGTCTCAAACTTGTGATCTTCTTGCTTCCCGAGTTGCTGGGATTTGGGGCATGTGCCACTGCACCCAGTGCTAGGTGCTTTCTTTATGGTATCTCCTTACCATTAAGACATTCCTGAGAGGAGCTTGGGTTGTATCTCAATGGGTAGTGCACTTGCCTTATACATGTGAGGCACTGGGTTTGATCCTCAGCACCACATAAAATTAAATAAATTAAGGTATCATGTCCATCTGCAACTAAAAATATTTTTTATAAAGACATTCCTGAGAGGTTTGTTAGCCTCATTTCACAGTTGAAGAAATTAAGATGTGAATAGGTAAAGGTCACCCAAGGTCACCTCAGGTAAGTGATAGAACTGAGTTTTGAACCAGATTTAGACCCCAGAGCCTAGGATCTTTCTGGTATTCGAGTCTGCCAGGGCGAGATCCACACAGGAAACATTAGAAATCAATTCAAGGAAGTAGTGTTATATCATTAGCAGTGTTTTGATGTTAAATGGGAGGTGCAGGGTGGGTTTTACGACTTTCTTCTTCCATACTCATTGAAGACCAGCTGCACATTAGGCCCTGTCTTAGGCACCTGCAGTGCAGAGGGGCATACACATGGTCCCTGTCCTCAGAAACCCACATCCTAGGAGGAGTAAACCTAGTGAGGAATACTTGAGAATGTGAGCTCTGGGTTTACAGGGGTAGGGTAAGCTGTGGGAACCCAGCTACTACACCCATTAGGTGGAAAGTGAGCAAACCAATAATGGAGGCATAAAAAACTTCCCAGAAATAGTGATGACTGAGGTGCAGTGAGGCAGGAACTAACTGAATCTTTCAGCAAGTTTGAGAGGATAGGCCTTTCTGAAAGGAGGGGCAGCATGCTTGGGCAAGCGTTTAGATGAGGGAAGGACACGCTGCCT